>NC_141066.1:35956724-35985596 GCF_041138505.1 Cibotium barometz
CCATAGCATTTTGTTGCTTCTAATTTCCCTTAATACACCCCAAGTGTCATGTCACTCTCCTTTCCCTACATCTTTAAATAATGGACATAGGCTTCTCATTTCTAACACTTTCTGAGGACCCTTTTCATGGTGGCTATCTTTGCTATTTGAGGACCCTTTCCTTCAACCCTTGCAATTTTCTTTGTCGTAGAAATCATAAATATAAGTAAAATCATTCAATTGAAACTTACAAGAAGGAAGAAGGGATTCAAACAAAAAATGTGCCTGGAAACTTGCAACTACTAAAAACCACCATGTGTATAAATGTAAGATTCCTCCCTCCGACTTTTGAGGTGTGCAGGTGTAAGAACCTCCCCTTCTAATCTTATAATTATTCTCCTCTCTGAAATAAAAGAAAGATCATGTTTTACCCTGTTTTGGCCTAGAGAGATAAAATGTTCTAGAGAGAGGTTATTCAATTTTTAGATATTTTTGGATGAAAAAATATCTCTTCTTATTAAAAAAATTTTTCCCGAAACAGAAGTTCAAAAAGATTTTCAGAAGGTGCATTAGAAATCAATTATAATCTGTTCAAAAGGCCTTATCCTGAGGGTCCAGATTTGTAAAAAAATTAGATTAAGGTTCTGAGGGACCAATTAGATTAATCCGAATGTAGGAAGGAGATAAATATAAGAAAAAAAGAAAATCCCCCCAAAAATGAGTAAATACTCACATAAGATGAAGAGTTGACTAAGGACAAGGATATTAGTTAAAAAAGAAGAGATATTTAGAGAAATGATACATTTTTGACACCTCAGTGTGGGAAAATTTTCCTCATGAAGGAGGCACCTATTTCACATGTGTGGTTGAGTTTTAAACTCACAAATAATGAGATATTTTCATCTCTCCTCTCTCCTGCTGCTTCAACTAGATCCAAAAAGTGAGCTAAACTAACCTAAAAATGGTCAAAAATTGACCAAACTGATTTGGAAAATTCTAGAATCAGTTTGCTTGGTTAGAGGCTCACTTTTTCCTATAAATGAAGCCTCTTCCTTTGTAAATGGTTAATAGTGTTTTATGCATTGTTACTCTACTCCACCCTAGAATCGAGAACTATGAATTTCTTAATAATTCATTAAGTTTTGACCATTCCCTCTTCTAAAGAATTGGTGGCCGCTCTTGTTGCAAACAAGAGTAGATCCCTCAAACCATTAAGCCAAAGGAAAGCTCCCAAAATTTCATGTAAGTTAAAAATCTTACTTTTTCTTTATTCTTGTAATGGTTTTCTAATTTTTTGTTATCTTAAAATGATAAACAGATGCTATGCCTTGTTGGAAAGGCTTTCCCCCACTCTACGGACCTGAAAATAACTGGTTTGCAAATCAAGCTTTGTGAAATATTTAGCTCCTTGTAACCTATCAATAAGATCGTCTGATCTAGGCAATGGGTATTTGTTTTGAATTGTAACTTTATTAAGACGTTTATAATCAATACACATCCACCAGGTACCTTGATCATTTTTCTTAACTAGGAGAACTGGTGCACCACCCCAAGGATACTTACTTGGTCTAATTTGACCCATCCTCAAGTATTCAGCTAGTTGCTTTGCTACCTCGTCTTCTTTAGTGTGGCTAAGCCTATATGAAGGAGTACTAACAGGTTTTACACTTGACACTAGCTCAATTTTATGGTCCACCTCTCGTTTAGGAGGTAATCTATGAGGTAACTCATGAGGAAAAACATCCTGCAATTCACTCTTAATGAAATCTAACACTTTACTTTCCCAAACATCCAAAGAAACAATGTTTACATAAAAATGAACACATGAAGACACTTGATCCATAAAACAATTGGAAAAGTTCATAATTGAAAAGATTGTCCATTAACTCAAGCTCATAAATAAAAGTTTCCTTGGGTATAACAATGTTTCTTGTAAGAGTAACAAGGTTTCCATTGTGATGGAAAGACATCAAATGTTTGAGAAAAATCCTTTTTTTTTAATGAAACCATTCCATCCCTAGAATGATGTCTACATGACCCAAGCTCATGACATGAAAATAAAGTCTATCTGAGTACAACTAGATGTCTAACGGTAGTTTTGACACCTTATTTTTCCAAAATTGGACTTGTCCTCCAGCCATCCTGACCTTGTACATGTGATCATTCTGTGTGGTTTCCAGCTTCATCCTTTGTACCTCAATGTAGTCAATAAAATTGTGAGTACTACCAGGATCAAACAAAATATAAACCTGATGTCCATTTATTGATTAGCAAACACGAAATAATTCATTCAGACCAAAAGCGTCTTTATTGAAAGTACAATCTGAACATTGGCTTCCTTCGATGTGTAATATTGACTTTAGAAAATTTACCTTCAAGTTCTATAACATGTACAAATTTCTTTGGTATGAACTTCTTTAGTGCCGCCTTTCTTCCTGGAGCCAAAGGTGCTATAGCTCCATTCAAAGGAGAGAATTTCTTCGTGTGTCCCTTTTCCTTGCATTTGAAACATGTGATATTATCCTTGCTCACAAATTTCTGCTTCTTGCTACGTTGTCAGAATTTTTTAGTTTTAGTGTGAAAACCAAATTTCTTTTTTGTCCACTATTTGTTGAAAAAGTCAACGTGGATTTCTTTTGACATTAGACGATGTTTTTGAAGTGTTGGCACCGACCATAGTCTTATGTGAAAAACTTGAGCTGCCTGAATAGCATCCTCAACCGTTTGCACCTTGCATTTCTTTACCTCGTATTGATAATCATTAGCTAGACCATTGATGAAAATCCCACACAAGGTATGATCATCAGACTTGTCTTTGGCAGCCAATTATCTAAATTTTTGTACATAATTGTCAAAAGACTGATTTTCCATGCTATTTTTAACAAGCTTGTTATTTCAAATTCATTCTCTGGTTAGACAAACTCTTTTTTAAAAGCTTTCTCAAAACTTTGCCAAGTGGTAGGAATGGAATCATCTTTGATATCCTTCCACCAAGTTAATGCCTTTCCTTTCAATAAACCCTGTCATCTGCAACTTTTGCACATCATGAAAGGCAAAATGTGTAGTCCACCTATTGAGCTAGGCATCTATACATTCCTAAGTCTTCTCCTTTTTCTCACCACCATACACTTTTGGTGCAAACGATGGAGCAATTGCTTTAGTAGAAGCAGGAGAGGTGCTGCCAAAAGAGTTTTTTGCAAAGTCAAAATCTGCATCTTTAGTGACTCCATCTTGTCATGGCATTTGGCAATAGTTGCCTCTAGACGCTCTGTCACTTCCAAAAATTCACTCTTTCCAACAGCCTCCTCTTCTTCAACTTAGATTTTTAGATCCTCCCCACCCAAGTTGGGATGATCACTCATCTCTTCGACATTGTCATTGTGACTGAGAAGTCAATATGAGCCATGGTAATTATTTCATGATTTACTCAAATTCAACTTCATTTGCCCTCTTTTGAGACAAAAATTATATAGCGAATCAATTCGCTAGAACTGATTGCACATAAAAAAAATGCTTTAATTAGCATTTGATGGCTAAACAACGATAAAAAAGCATGAAAACACTATCTAGAATTAATCCAAACGGAAACAACTACAAATATGAGGCACACTCGCATTAATTATATGCAAATAACCCGTATTTATCTAATGTCAGCACGTAAAAAACATACTTCAACACTAAATAATCCTCAAAAATATTAGAAAAAAGAATTATCATGATTTTTTTCTAAGTTTTTATATTTTTCTAGGCCTCAAAATTTACTAATTTTGAAATCCACCAAATCATATCTTCTGGCACTCCAAATCTAAATTTTTCTAGAAAATTTTACGAATTAAATTTACCAAAATACAATTGATATTTCAAAAATAGCAATTTCTAGGATTTCTAAAATAGTTTCTAGAATTTTTTCTAAATTTTTGCTAATTATTAAAAACAATTACCCCGAGAATCCCATTAGATGAAAGTTTTCAATTCCTCCTGACAATTCTCAAATCCATTTAAAATTTACAATTTTAGTTTATTTACTAATTTTTTGGATAAAATATTTTTTAATAAGAATTGGAACGGTCACGGGCAACCGAACGGACACACCACATGCCGGTCACCAAACCCAGATATTCCATATATTTGAAATAACTTTTGTCTAATTTTTTAAAAATTTCAAAATTTTTAATGAACCCCGAACACATTAGAACACGAACGGTCAAAAAAATTTCGAAACCCGAAAGGTCATCCCGGAATACAAAAATTCAAGGGTCACGGGAAAATGAAGAAATAAAGAAAACCCGGAATTCAGAAGGTCAAAAGAGTTTTAGAATTTGGAAAGTGAAAAGTCTCAAGAGAATTTTTCGAAAAAAATCTTGGAAAAGAAAATATTTCACTCTCTTTAAAAAAAGCTTTAATTAATAGCATTGTAACGCCCTTTTTAAAAGAAAGCTAATTAAGCTTTTAAAAAGATTAATTCTTTTTAAAGAAAACGTGAGGGGGGCGTTGTGTGCCACTGACCTGCAAACACCCCCCCCCCCTCTGTGTGCAAAATTGCAAAAGGGAGAGGGGGAAGCCATGGCTTTTTTTCCTCCTTCCCTTCTCCATCACCATACTCTCAAGATCTTTTCACTCATCTCCTCTTCTCGTCTCTTTTCGCTCATCTCCTCTTCTCTTCCATATAGATTATCATGGAGATTATGTACTAATCAAGTTGATTAATCCCTAATTATGTTTTTACACTAATTATGATTAATTACTTAATTAAATCTACCCACATAAGGGGTGTTCCCATGGCAGAAGAGAAAATATGAGAGAAAATTTTGATTTGAGAGATAGAAATTATGCCACGCACACGGGAGAAAACTGGATGCATCAATATGCTGCTGAGCAATTTTGATGCATTGGATGACAAAAAATGTATTTTTACACATAATTAAAGGTATTTTTATCTTGTAAATTATTGTTTCTCATAATCAATGTACTCAACTTGATTATAAATGCATCAAAAATGATTCTGAGTGGTTGGGGGAGCAGTACTAGAACAGTGCAAATTTTGAGCCTACACCGTTGCTATAGAGCCCAAATTCGCATTGTTCTGGCATAGCTTCCCCAGCCCTCCAGGAAATATTCTGATGCATTGGATGACAAATAATGTATTTTTATACATGATTAAAGGTATTTTTATTTTATAAGTTACTGTTTTTATAATTAATGTATTAGAAATGATCCTGAGTGGCTGAGTGAGCAGTGCCAGAACAGTGCAAATTTTGAGCCTACACCGCCGCTGTGTAGAGCCTAAATTTGCACTGTTTCTGGCATAGCTTCCCCAGTCCTCCAGGAGCAATTCTGATGTATTGGATGAAAAACAATGTAATTTTACAGATGATTAAAGCTGTTTTTATCTTATAAACTATTGTTTCTCACAATTAGTGTACTCAACTTCAAATGCATCAGAAATGATCCTAAGTGGCTAGGGAAGTAGTGCCAGAACAGTGCAAATTTTGAGCCTAAATTTGCACTGTTCTGGCATAGCTTTCCCAGCCCTCCAGGAGTAATTCTGATGCATTGGATGATAAACACTATATTTTTACACATGATTAAAGGTGTTTTTATCTTATAAACTACTATTTCTTATAATTAGTGTGCTCAACTTCATTATAGATGCATCAGAAATGATCCTGAGTGGCTAGGGGAGAAGTGCCAAAACAGTGTGAATTTTGAGCCTACATCGCCGTTGCAGATGTCAAATTCGTACTGTTCTGGCACAACTTCCTCAGTCCTCCAGGAGCATTTCTGATGCCTTAGGTGATAAACTGGCACATGATAGACACTCCATGTTAAACAAACATGATGACACCGAGACATTGTAAGAGAAACTTAAAATTTTAATTATCAGAAGGTTACAAATAAAAGCCAGATAGGCTTGTTACAAAGGGGGGTTTGAAACAAAAGAGTTGCTTCAAAAAAAAGGTTAACATCTAAGATCTCTAGATCGTGTCTTGCTTGCCTCGAATGCGCCGAGCTAGTTGCATGTCCTTGGCAGATATGGTAATCCTCTTTGCATGTATTGCAAGGAGGTTGGTGTCTTCAAAAAGCCCAACAAGGTAAGCCTCGGAGGCTTCTTGCAATGCTTCAAGGGCAATCCCCTGCACACGGAACTCTGTTCTATATCGTTGGAGAATCTCCTTCAAAAAGCCCAACAAGGTAAGCCTCGGAGGCTTCTTGCAATGCTTCAAGGGCAATCCCCTGCACACGGAACTCTGTTCTATATCGTTGGAGAATCTCCTTCACTGTGCGAGCGAAAGGGTCTCTTCTTATCAGCAACTTAGTGTTCCTCTGATAAAACTTGATTTCTTGTAGAGCCCTATGCCCTTGGCGCATCCTTCTCCTTGGAGCTCTCTGTGTTGTGTTCGTGCGTTGGTGAGGTTGGGACTTCCTTGGCTTGAAGAGCTTGACCTTTCTACGCTTGCGCGCACTTGCAGGAACCTCCTCTTGGTCTCTCTCATAGTCTGAATCCTCCTTCTCCTGTTGCTATGGTACCTGTGTTATCAAGTTCCTCCCGGGTAGATAGGGGACCCTATCTATCGTGGTAGTAGGATCTTGCCACCTATGGTGCTGTGCAATGTAGGAATGTCTTCACCAACCCAGTCAAACTGCTCATCATCGGCCTCTCTATCTTGATCTCTGGGGGGGTGGCTGCATTGTGGGGTCTTCTTCACATGCTTGCTCCCACTAGAAGGGCCTACATGTGTGTGCGCTGGTGTTGCTGTGGGAGGAGGGTTGGACTCTGGTGGTGATCCCATTGGGCGTGTTCTAAAATCCAAGGGGTCACTCTCTTCCATGGTGTCTCCAGTATGTGGTCGTGTTGGGTGCCTTGCACTGTGTTTTGTGAAGGCATAATAACACGTGCGCTGTTCTTGGTGCATGCCATATCCATGTACGACTATGCTAACGTGGTGATGTGCTGGTGTCCTTACGTGGGTGTCTACGTAGATCTTGAGCTCAAGCTCTCTAAAAAAGTGAAATGAAAATGAAGTGAGAGAAGGAACTATTAATAGTTTTTTTAAGGGAAAAAAAACCTAACTAAACTTATTTTCTTAGCCTTATTACATCTAGATTTATGCTGGTGCGTGCACAACCCAATGCCTCCCTTGTCTCCTCATTCGTGCACGCCAAGCACCATGCCTATGGGGAGCATTGGTCTGCAACCATTCAAGCCGAGCATGACTTTTTGCAGCCTTGCATGCCTCTTGCGCAAGGAATACGAATGTGTAAATCAACCTTCCGTTTTCTAGCTTCATAAGGGGCTACACACACAGCTTACAAAGGCTTCACAAGGGGCTACACACATAGCTTACAAAGGCTTCATGCTAACTAGAGGAAGAAGCTAAAGTAGAGAGATCCTCATAGGGAGAGAGAGAGAGAGAGAGAGAGAGAGAGAGAGAGAGAGAGAGAGAGAGGGAGTGAGTGAGAGAGACTGTTAAAACTTTATTGTTGTAGGTTTAACACAAATCTGTTTTTCTAAGTGGAAAATGATATTTTTGATATACAAATATACTAACATGGAGTTTTTCATCAATAAATTACATTTATGAGAAAAATTAAAAAATAATAATTTTTGGGGTCCCCACAATTTTGGGATCTCATGGATGTAGTGGTTCCTTACAGTTAGTTATGTTTATGGGGTTGTGGGGACCTGACAGTTAGTTATGGATGTACTGGCTCCTGACAGGCTTCTCACATGACCCTTGAATTACAAGCTTTTTGGAGGGAAAACATTATTTTCATCATACATATTGGTTGGGTGGTTTTTTTCCACCTCAAAGTGTAAAAAAATAATAAATTTTTTTGGGGGCCCACCTAAATACGAGAATGTTTTGTTGATGTGGAAGGGAGATATGGTGGGAGTTAATGAGAAAGGAGATTTCAAACTGACAAGAGATTCAATTTGTAGAGAGTGAAGATAAAAAATTCAAAAAGTAAGAGAGAAAGTATGAGAAAAGTCAAAAAGTAAGAGAGAGAGTATGAGAATATTCCCTATAAAAAGTGAAACTAGGGGGGTATGGCTGATGTGGCAAGGCAAAAAATAGGGGTCATCATATGGGCTACTTGATGCTATCACTTGCATAGTTGAGAATGATGATGAGCACTGTGTTCTTTTGATGTATATGTAGCCATGGCTGATAATGCACATGGACTACTCGATGATGACCCTTATGTCAAGGAGGAAGATACGGTTATTATGGTTCCTTGGTTACCTTGGAATAATGCCTTTCCATGCACGAAAATACACATAAGCAAGAGGTTATTTTTAAAATAAACACTAAAGTTAAAATCAAGCAGCCTTGTGTGTGAACAGCAAGAACCTTGGTATTGTACCAAGATCTACTTTGTTGTTGTTGAAGCACACTTGGTCTTGCACTAGTGTGGTGCACTATCTGCGAGGGATTAGATCAAATCAAACACTAAAAGTGGGGAGAAAAGAAGTACACATATGGCATATGAAATATTGGCTTTAATGATCCAACTCATCTATGCCTACTACATGGAGTATGTGGAATGCAACCTTCACCTGCGTGGGAAACTCAGGATGGATGATCCGATGAACTTGAATGGTAAGTAATGGGACAATATAATTACATCAATTGTTGAAATATTGTCTTGAAATAAGGTGTCAATGGAAAAATGATATAATATTAAAAGAATGAAACATGAGAGGGTCGAGGAGACGCTTAGCTGGGATACTACCAAGATTCCTGTAAGACCCAGTGAGAAGGCATGAGATCCAAAGAAAGCCCATGCAAGGTCCTGGGCCGTGTCACCTGTAAGTCCTAAAATGAGGCATGAGGTCTAGAGGAAGAGTCTTGCACACTGAGGATACTACCGAATTCGAAGGAAGCCCAGTTTAAGATCCCTATTGCGTTGCCTATAAGTCTCGAGATAAAGAGGCATGAAAACTGAAGGAGAAATCTCAGTGAGATACTTGCTAAGACTCTCGTAAGATGAAGTGAGAAGGCATGAGATTTGGATAAAAGGTTCATGAACTCAGGTTCCTACTGAGCTGCCTGTAAAGTAAAGGAACAAAAAAAAACAAAAATGGAAATATTAAAAGCATAAGAAAATGATTGAATGATTTCTAGAATGCAATTACTTGTTGGGGGTGTTGTAATTTCAGGACCCAAGGAAGGATTCACCTTGTGTACTTTTAGAGATGAAGCTGACTGCCCAAACAAGCAAAAGCAGGTGGCTACATCGACATAGACAGTAGCACACTTGAGTGTCCATGGACGAGATTCTTCATCAACATATACTTGTGGACTCTTCATCAGATTGGTGGAAATAATCTTCCCACCATCTCCTTAGTCTACCACCATCAGTTTTTGAGGTTCCTCATGATATATTGCATAGCTTGAAATGTCTTGCATTGTACGTTCTTGTAGCCACTTATTCACAAATTTTCATGATGTACTTGGCATTGATAGAAGATAGTATACTCCCAACTAAATAAAGGGGAAGAGAGGTGTTGACGACTGTGTACACCCCCTAGCATTTTGGCATTATCTTGGGTGTAAACACCTCCTAGCATTAGTGGCATTATCTTAGGCTAATGAGCCACATCAATCCACATTATCGATACATCCATCCACATTAATCCACATTACCCACACATCAATCCACATTACCCACACATCAATCCACATCATCCATACATCCATCCACATCAATCCACATTACCCACACATCAATCCACATTCATTTCATAATAAGTATTCCCATTCTCATCTAATCACATCTTTGTCTATCTCATCACTTACTTCCTCATTTATCCTCATCAGGTCTCATCCACTTGCATCTACCCATACATCTCATCACTTCACCACTTATCGCTCATTGACATCCCGACTCACATCACATCACATCCATTCACATCCCTTATCATTCATTCACATCTCGATTCACATACTAACACATTCATTCACGTCCTATATCATTCATTCACATCCCTTATCATTCATATCTATCCAATTTACATCACATCTCATCGCCTCAATTCTCGTTCATATCCATCACATTTACATCCACATGTATTCTCCCACATACGTCCACATGCATACTTATCACATATACGTCCACATCTATCCTTTCACATACATCCACATCCATACTTATCACATACACATCCACCTCTATCCTTTCACATACATCCACATCCATTCTTTCTCATACATCCACTTCTACTCTTCACATACATCCACATCCATACTTTCACATACACACATCCACATTCTTTCTTTCACATACATCCACTTCTATTCTTCACTTACATCCGCTTCTATTCTTCACATACATCCACATCCATCCTTTCACATACACACATCCACATCCATTCTTTCACATACATCCACTTCTATTCTTCACATACATCCACATCCATCCTTTCACATACACACATCCACATCCATTCTTTCACATACATCCACTTCTATTCTTCACATACATCCACATCCATCCATCCATTTATTCACATTTATCTGATTCACGTCACATCTATCCATCTATTCATTCACATTTATCTGATTCACATCACATCTATCCATCCATTCATTCTTTTATAAAAATCAACTTCAGTGGAAAATAACACTTTTATAAAAATCTGTTTATGCATAAATTCAATTTTAAGGAGAATAACACTTTCAAATTAATATAAATCTTTTATGCATCTTTCTATGCATGAAAATCAAAATTGATGAAAATAAAAAATAAATTTCTTTATGCATCTTTCTATGCATAAAATGAAAATTGATGAGAATAACTCTTTTGAAATAAAAATAAATTTCTTTATGCATCTTCCTGTGCATAAAATGAAAATTGATGAGAATAACTCTTTTGAAATAAAATAAATTTCTTTATGCATCTTCCTGTGCTTAAAATGAAAATTCATGAGAATAACTCTTTTGAAATAAAATAAATTTCTTTATGCATCTTTCTGTGCATAAAATGAAAATTGATGAGAACAACTTTTTTGAAGTAAAAATAAGTTTCTTTATGCATCTTTCTGTGCATAAAATGAAAATTGATGAGAACAACTCTTTTGAAGTAAAAATAAATTTCTTTATGCATCTTTCTGTGCATAAAATGAAAATTGATGAGAACAACTCTTTTGAAATAAAAATAAATTTCTTTATGCATCTTCCTATGCATAAAATGAAAATTTCACTTTACTCTTTTTGGATAATAAAAGATAAAACTTATTTCACCAAATGTTAGAAAATTTTGCCATAACCTCCTTTGTATGAGTGACTATTTTTTAATTTTTCCTAACTTAAAATTACTTAAAAATTATCCCCAAATGGTTTTAAGCACTCTAAACTAAACAAATTTCACTTTTAAAAGAGAAACAATATGAAAAGTTTAATTCCAATAATTATATTACTTAACTAGGATAAAGAAGGGTAAAAATCTGATTTTATGCATAGAAAGATGCATAAAAGATTTATTTTTATTTCGAAAGTATTATTTTCATTGAAATTGAATTTATGCATAGATAGATGCATAAAAGATTTATTTTTATTTTGAAGGTGTTATTCTCATTAAAATGGAATTCATGCATAGTAAAATGCATAAAAGGTTTATTTTTAATTCGAAAGTGTTATTTTTCTTAAAATTGAATTTATGCATAAATAGATGCATAAAAGGATTTTTATAAAAGTGTTATTCCTACTAAAGTTGTCTTTATGCCTAATTAGATGCGTAAAGAATCTTTATATCAAAAAAATTTAGGATTCTCTTACATTCTATAAATAGATGTGATAAGATGTGATAGGAATCAGATAGATGTAAATGGATGGATGGAAATAATATGAATCAGATAAATGTAAATGGATGAATGAATATAATGTCTTGTGAATTAGGATGTGAATGAATGATATAAGATGTGAAGGAATGTGATGGCATGTGAATCGTGATATGAATGAATGATAAGGGATGTGAATGAATGACGGCATGTGAATCGGATGTGAATGGATGATGTGGTTTGATGTGTGAATGATGTAGATTAATGTGGATGGATGTATGGATGATGTGGTTTGATGTGTGAATGATGTGTATTAATGAAGATGGGTGAATGGATGATGTGGTTTGATGTGTGAATGATGTAGATTGATGTAGATGGATGTATGGGTGTGGATGTAGATGTGGAAATGGATGTATAAATGTGGAATGTTGATATGGATGTATGGATGTGGATGTGGATATGGATGTATGAATGTGAATGTGGATGTGTAGATGTATGAATGTGGATGTGGAAATGAATGTATGGATGTAGATATGGAATGTGGATGTGGATGTATGGATGTGGATGTACGAATGTGGATGTGTATGTGGATTAATGAATGCGAATATGTATGTGAAAGGATATGACGTGGATATGAGCGAATGGATGAGATGAGATGTCATGTGAATCAGGATGTGAATGAATAATATAAGATGTGAATGAATGAGATGTAATGAGAAATGGATGTGATGAGATGTAATGTAATTTAAGAAAGATAAGAATGGATGTTATGTGAAGTGAGTGAATCTGATGTGATGGGATGGAAATTATTGTATCTGGTTAAGAATGGATACGCATATGATTTGGAATTGGGTTAAGTAATATGGATTATGTGGAAGGACGAGAGTTCATTATAGAAACTGTAATTGTGAACTGTTTGTAAATGATTGTTTTATGTCAAGAATGCTGGGGAAGCATTTTGACTATTTTGAGAATATGGTCATGGAGACCTACCTGATAAAGTTGCAACTGCTCACAGAGAGTCAATGGAGGACGTCTCGCGTAGCAAGGTCGACCGAGGTCTCGACCAACCTCAGTTTGATTAAAATGGTGAGCTTTCGGTACAGTGGATGAGGGACCAAGGAAGCGGCCTATGAGTGAAGCGCTAGGTAAGCTGCGAAGGATCCTAGAGGGTGCTGACCATACGGTGCTCGAGCTTTGGGTCACCGAAGATACCCACAAGTACATCGGGGAAGATATTGGATCAAGGAGTAAGAGTTGTTTTCTGAATTCGGGTGTGGATCTGGTTGATTGACCTTGCTGGTCCTCAACGGATGAGTCCATGACTCTTTTATATGGATCTGTTGGTTGATCTTGCTGATCTTCCATGGAGATTCCATTTTGTTATGTGAATATATTGCCGGGTTACTATGAGCTAGGAACTATCGAAAAGGCCCCTGAGTGAACAGGTGGTGAACGTTCTGGTTGCCAATGATGCCATAAGTACACCGATGAAGGGATGATTGGAAATAAGGATTCAACCAGAGATTTTGAGGATTGTGATCAGTGACACAATGGTTTCATTAAAGGATTGTTTTAAAGATAGCTGGTGCTGAGAAAAAGGCAATTTCATATTGGGTGTGTAAGTGGTGTGACTAGTTTTATGTTTGCATGAACATCCGACTAGGGGGCCTGGGAACTCTTTTCCCTGGTACCCGGGACAAAACCTAACCAAATTTCTAATTGGATCCCATCACTATAGTGGTTGGGCGGTTGGCTAACCCATGGGACTGGATGGGGTTAGGCTGGACTGATGGATCCGTAAATCGAGACTCAATTTCTGTTTAGTTCGATAGATGAAGTAAATTCTGGACAAAAACTGTTCTATGGAACAGAATCAACGGCTGTGCCTCTCAATGAGGAAAAAAGCGTTGGTCTCTATGATCCAAGTACAGTCTTTTTCCCTGATCTGACTATGGGACTTACGGGTTCGGTCAGATGAGCTCGGTTAGTTAAGGCTTTTGACTACATTAGGGAAAAGTTATCTTGGTGGAATCGCCCATGCTTTCTGAGCAAAGGAAGTTTTTTCGGGTTCGATTTTGGAAAAACCAATGGACTTGTCCGTATATCCGTGGGCAGGGCTCCGAGTGTGGGACCCTGCCCCATGCAAGAAGTGCTACTTCCGCTGCTAGCACCCTTGAATTTGTTGCGCGGTGGGGACAGGGATCTTACACATATCCTTTTGTAACCAACCTTGCTTTGTGCCTCTCTATTGAACCATCTAATTTACACTTCACTTTGTAAACCCATTTACAGCCACTCACATTCTTGCTATTTGGCAAATCTACCAAATCCCACGTGTCATTATGCACCAAGGCATCCATCTCCTCATCCATGGCTCTATCCCATGTCTCCTTGCCAATAGCCTCTTCAAAACATGAAGGCTCTACATGCTTTACCTTTGATGTCATATATGCATAATGCATAGCATAACCACTGTATGTCAACCTCTGTAGTATTGGGTATCTCACTCTCTGTGATCTCCTCACTGGTGGCTCACTATACGAGCTCCATGTTCTCTAACATGTGGTGGCACATACCTGTCATTCCTAACACTTGGAGTTCTTATTTTTTGAATCCCCAATTCTTCATCAAGGCTTTCTGAGCTTGATGAATCATAACCTGTAGTACCAATGCCAACTCCTTCCACTTTCTTCTTTCCTTTGTCCACAGCACTACTCTTCAGTGCTCACATCATGTCTCAATCTTCCTGACCATGGACTCACAATATCCCTAGATGACTCAAGTAGTCCACTCATTCATACTCATAGATTCTTGCATAGGAAGATTCACATCCTCATTTGCATCTATGTCATCAACTATGACATGCTTACTTTCTTTGTACCAAGTTCCCATCTCATCAAAGATCACATCTTAGCTAATGACAACCTGTTTTGCCATTGGATTATAGCATTTGTATGCTTTTCTCTCTTGCGCATACCCAATGAACACATTTTTCAGCCTTTGGATCCAATTTCCTTCTTCTCTCATTTGGTACATGAACATATGCAGCACATCCAAAGACTTTCAAGTGACCAATATCCGGCCTAAATTCTGTCATCCTCATAATAGGTGTACTCTCATGTATAGCTGTAGTACGAGTCCAGTTCAACAAGTACACTGCAATAGCACATGCTTCTGCCCAAAAATAATTTTGGCATAGACTTCTCATTAAGCATCGCTCTTGCAATCTCACCAATGATCCTGTTTTTCCTCTCAGCAACACCATTCTGTTGAGGTGTTTACCTGCATGTAATTTATCTTCTCATTCCATGCCTCTCAAGAAGGCATCAAATGCACGTGATGTGTACTCACCACCACCATCTATCCTCAAACACTTGATCCATTGACCATACTATTTTTCCACCAATGCTTTGAAGTCAATGAACTTCCCAAGTGCTTCACTCTTCTCTTTTAAGAACTAAATCCAAGTCACCCTGCTGTAGTCATCAATAAATGTGACATAATACATGCAACCATTGATAGTTGGAGTCTGTGCTGGACCCCATATGTCACTGTGAATGATTTCCAATGGTGATTTGACCATCTTTTGGAAATGGCAACCTTGCCTGCTTCCCAAATCTACATGCTTCACATATATGATTACTACCATCATATTTGAACCTGGGCAACCTGGGCAAACCACCAACTATAACTTTTGCTTGCATAGATTTCAGCTTTTGAATATTCTCATGCCCAATTCTCTTATGCCAAATATCAATGTCTGGCACAACCCCTTGACTTTTTGAAAACATGGCAGACTTCAACTCTGGAATGCCTGCACTCAATTTGAACAATATACCTTCTTTCTCCCCCTTTGCAATTAACTTACAACCTTTTTTTAAGTCCTCAACAAAACAGCCATATTGATTGAAGCTGACTTGCATTCCTTGATCCACCGTTTGACCAACCGCCGATGCAAGACTCTTTGTAATTGTTGGCACATACAACACATTTGACATGGGTTTTACTCTACCATCATGCATACGCAATGGCACACTACCAACATGTGTAATAATACGATGTTGAGTATTATCCCCACTAGCAACATACCGCTGATGTGTAGGCGTCATCCTGTCAAACCACTGACCATGGCATGTCATGTGGTTTGACGATCCAAAATCCATATACCAAATATCATCACTCTCCCTTTGTGATGTCATAGTACCTATTACATGTTTCATGGCAAACAAACCAAGTGCTCCTCATGTTCTGCATTACTAGATGATGCATAATGGCCATGCTGCACTCTTCCACCACGGAAGTCATTTTGCTTTTTATAGCAGTCTCTGGCCATATGTCCCATTTTACCACAATAGTGACACTCAATGCTACTAGCATTCTGTTGCGGTGTTTGCCATCTCCCCCTGCCTCTAGATACAGATCTTCCTCTAGCATGAGGGTGAAAACCACAACCACCTCTAGCACCGAATGATGGCTGAAAATTATGTTGAGACTGTGGTGATCGATCTTGCCAAAACCACGGCTGCACGTTCTCTTGGGCTGAATCTCCCCCTGCCTCTAGCACCACGATGAGTGTAAAATGCTTGATCCCTTGAATTTTCATTTGTGCTAGATGAGACACCTATTCCAAGTATCATCTCTTCCACAATAAGCAATGAAATCAGCTCATCAAAATCTGGGGGGTCTCCACCTCTAACCCTTATAGAGGTTTCAAATGCCTTGTACTCTTTACCCAAGCCATTCAATGTAATGGCATCAAGTCATCATCATCCATAGGAGCACCAATAGATGCTAGTGCATCAGCACATTCTTTGATCTCTTGCACTTAATCATTTACACTTCTATTGCTTCGAGTCACACCATCCATGAATCTTCTGCTTTAATTGCATCTTCTTTGGTGCTGTAGTCGTATCATACAACTTTACCAAAGTAAAAGTATCCCATGCATCCTTCGGATTTTGTGTGTCCTATGTATGGCATAACATGGTGTTTGTAACACATATCGAGAAGTAATGCAACATTTTGAAGGCTCTCTCTGTTCAATTTTGATGTGCTGTAAGCTGGGTAGGTGTTGCATTCATTTGGGGAACCCTTGGCTCTGCCTCATCGCTTGTCTCACCAAGTTCCATAGGCCTTTGCCTGAGAAAATTTGCCATACAATACTTCCAAATGCGGAAGTTGTGCCTGTCAAGCTTCTCACCCAACAATTTTATCAGGACTGTCACTCATTTTGTTTACCACAATGTTCACTGAGGATTTCCAATAATCAACTCAGACATGCACAGACACACATAAACATCGGCACCAATGCTATTCACACAGCCCAAAATTTTTATGGACGATAACTTCTTGGACTAAAAAACACTCTTTGCAAATGTTGAAAATAACCTGGTGCCGCTTACAAATTCTGAGAAATGCGCCAAAATAATCCTCCACTTTGTAGAAACCTTTAATTTTCTCGTATTATGCATACAAGATCATCCACATAGCGTTTGAGCTCAACTATGTGCAAACAGTTCACTTTGCCTTGTTGTGATGGGTTTTTTCGAGCCTTCCAATCTTTCGAAACACAGGGAAATGATCAATTCAAGTGTGGAAGATATTCATTAACATCCATAAATCCTCCATGTAGCATATAAACATCATCCGAGGTCATTACATGCCAAATGTTATACTCTGTTTTGATAAAAACCTATAAACAGTGATTTACAATCACTAATCCCTCTCTAATCACTTCAAATGAGATCCAAATTCAGGGTCTAGGAATTCATTAGCTCCATATGATGTTGCTCCACCTCTGTGTAAGAGGAATCAATCCAACTTTGAGTAGTGAGTGAGTAATTGATGAATTAGTAAGCTTTCTTTTGCTAATTACAGGCTTAATCCTCTGCTAATCTGCTCCAAATCAGCTCCAATCTTGTTGTTTCTCACAAATGAACTCCCAGAAGGCTTCTCCAAGCTCACATGCACACAATTGCTAAGCTTCATATGCATCCAACCACATTATATAGCTTTGGGAGGCATCAAACATTTGCAAAATGGTTAAAATCAGCTCCAAGAACCTGTATTTCCAGCACCGCCTACTCCTATGGAGATTTGGAGAGTTTCTAATCATCAATGAGCTCATACATGTCTTAGAAATGGTCCTAGGTATGCTCCCCACATCAATGCTTGGAATTTGCATATAAATGGGCTCCAATGACTTCGATTTTCAGCATGTATCCTCTGTTTTTGTGAGGCTTCCAAAACAGTGATTTACCCTCTTTTGCAATGCATCAAATAGCTTCAAATCGATCGTTGTGCTTGATCCCAAGTTGTTATTACATATCACAGTGCCACATACATGTGTTCTTCATCTAATACATGCATTTGCCTCTTCCAATCAAGCTCTCAAGCTTTCCATTCAAGCTTGCCAAAAACCAGAATTTTCACTTGCTTTGGGCAACTCAAATCCTGCTTTGCTTGTGTCAAATCACCTGCAATCCGCTCAAGGGTGTTTAGCTTTGCTTACCCGTGGTCCTTAGCTTTCAAATCTATTGAGTAGGGGTGTGCTCCCAGCTTCTCTTTGCTCCAAGCTCCAAGCTCTAATAATGGATAGCTCCAAAACAGATTTTTTTCTTCTTTACTCACTTACAAAAACCTAATAGAAAGCACCAGGCTCTGATACCATGATAAAAGACTGATAAATAGAGACCACACACACAAGAGAGAAAACCCTAATCCATTAGTGTAACCCTAACCAAAGAGGGAAGCCATATCCACTCTCACACAATGCATAATAGAACCTGTATTTCCAGCACCGCCTGCTCCTATGGAGATTTGGAGAGTTGCTAATCATCAATGAGCTCATACATGTCTTAGCAATGGTCCTAGGTATGCTCCCCACACATCAATGCTTGGAATTTGCATATAAATGGGCTCCAATGACTTCAATTTTCAGCATGTATCCTCTGTTTTTGTGAGGCTTCCAAAACAGTGATTTACCCTCTTTTGCAATGCATCAAATAGCTTCAAATCGATGGTTGTGCTTGCTCCCAAGTTGTTATTACATATCACAGTGCCACATACATGTGTTCTTTATCTAATACATGCATTTGCCTCTTCCAATCAAGCTCTCAAGCTTTCCATTCAAGCTTGCCAAAAAACAGAATTTTCACTTGCTTTGGGCAACTCAAATCTTGCTTTGCTTGTGTCAAATCACCTGCAATCCGCTCAAGGGTGTTTAGCTTTGCTTACCCATGGTCCTTAGCTTTCAAATCTATTGAGTAGGGGTGTGCTCCCAGCTTCTCTTTGCTCCAAGCTCCAAGCTCTAATGGATAGCTCCAAAACAATTTTTTTTCCTCTTCTTTACTCACTCACAAAAACCTAATAGAAAGCACCAGGCTCTAATACCCTGATAAAATACTGATAAATAGAGACCACACACACAAGAGAGAAAACCCTAATCCATTAGTGTAACCCTAACCAAAGAGGGAATCCATATCCACTCTCACACAATGTCTTAAATAGAAAATGTCTCTTGTTTTATATATACTCTCCTTCTAGATATTTTGACATATGATTTCTTATGTTATGTTGTAGGCTTCTCAATAAGATTCTTCCCCCTCAAAATTTATTGTCAGACTCACGAGATGGGTCTCATAAATTTCTCTCTATGCTAGGTATGGATTAAACACATGTTTAAATGTAAGTGGATTGGGGCAGCAATGGCCAGAGTTTCAAGATGAGCCCCGTCACTTACGTCTTGGCTTAGGGATGGATGGTGTCAACCCATTTGGCTTCAACAAGTCCACATCATGGTCTCCTTGTCCTATTGTATTAGTGAATTACAACCTCCCTCCATGGGTGGCAATCAAGAAAGGTCATATCATGCTTGCTTTCCTTGGTACCAGGCAAGTATAAGGTGGCGAACATGGATGTGTACCTCAAGTCTTTGATTGACGAGCTTGAGACACTATGGTGAGGTATCAAAGTGCATGATGTCTCAAGGCCAATAAATAGGCATGATATGGAGGTGAAATGAGTTTTGTTTTGGACAATGTCCGGGTTCTCAAAGTGCTCAAGTACATACTTGCATTTTATAACTTTAAACTTGTCTTACTCTACCTCTCAATCATCTCAATTTTCAAATAGGTTTTGCAACATCTGGACATTATGCATGTCTTATTTTTGGACCATAACTTGTTTCGAAAAGACCCTCTACACTAAAGAAGGTGATACAATTATATGGCCTCAAGACACATGATTGGCACAAGATATTATAGGTATTCACATATTCTTTTATTCATTTTTTGTTTATGGTACATAATTTTTAGGCGCATATACTAACTTCCATTTTTTTTAACGCATAGTTTCCAATAGCTATAGTTGGTCGTGAGACAAGAAGGTGAGAGGCTATTTACAAAATGGGAAGCTTGGTGAGGTACGAATATTCTCTTGAATTCACTATCTAAGTTATATTGAATATTTTGTATTCTCATGCAATCACAAGTTATGTTTGTATAGTAAATAGTACACATGATTTCTATGTATGTAGGTATATATCCTTAAAGAAGATAGATCCTACATCCATTGAGATGGCTCATCTCAATGCTATTGAGTCAGTTTGTATGATCGAGGAAAAATTTCCTAGAAAACTTATCACTAGCCAATTGCATCTTGTGGTGCATTTGGTTAACGAAGTGGCACTTTGTGGTGTTGTTCATGTTCGATGGATATTGTTTCTTGAAAGGTTCATGAAAACCTTAAAGGAATTTGTTATACAAAGAGAAAGGCCAGAAGCCAGCATGGAAGAGAGATGGAGCAATGAGGAGGATGACTGACTAATCACTAATGTGATACAAGGAAAAGGAAGGCAAGAAAGACTGCATGAAGCATCATGCTAAAAGATGAATACATTCTGCATTCTAAATAATCCCATCATGGGGAGAAGTGGATTGGGAGATATATCAGGATGCAATCAATAGACAAAAGGATGAGAGAAGAGCTTTCAGAAGAGCAAATAGACGCTTGCCATTCTTGCCCGACTTAAAACTCCTCCCATTTTTATCAATATAGAATGGTAAGGTAATATCGATGGCATCACAAAATGGAGAGATGATCACAAGAGAATAGCATGAGTATGCATGAAGATGTCGCCCTCAAGTAAGTATATTCTTCATCTCTGTAGACTCATTATTCGATTGTTTTATACCTTGTTTAATGGACTATACTAAATATTATGATTTAAGTTAATATTAGGTAATTTGGAAAAAATCTCACATTTTGGGAATCAATTACTCCATATAGTTTTGGACATATCTTAAACATACTAACTCCAAATTTGTCGGAGATCATATATTTAGATTCTAGTCTTCAAGATCTTTCCGATGATATGTCACATGAGGGGGTTTTGTCAAACTTTTGGACAAGTTCACCATGCTCCCATTTTTCAAATGGGAATGGGATTTTTCCCAAATTATCTAATATGGTGTTATTTTGTTTAATGTTAGTACAAACTATATAATGTAATATGGTTAGAGGGAAGTCCCTTTCGCACAGAGCGTATGGATTCTAAAAGAAACACATTTGATTGTGGTGTGATGGCAACTTTTGAGAAAGAAAGTCGAGCTAGACATGATGCCAATGTCATAGGGGACAATCTTGGGAATTGTGGAACTATTCAAGATATTCTTGAGGTTGGGTTTAGAGCATTTATTCTATTCATCTTTGATGTCAAATGGTTCAAGGTGATATATAGAGGTGCTCCAAATGGGTTTTTTCAAATTGATTCCACAAAGTTTTGGAATGATGAGAAAGATACTTTCGTACTACCTCAACATTGTCAACAAGTTAGTAACCCAACTAATCATAACTGATAAATCTTGATGTAGTATAATGAAAGTGTAATCCTTTTTCTTTGTGATTTTAAATTGTGTTTCATGCCGATCAAATTGATCCAAAGTAGTGATATATTATATAGGTTTTCCCTTGTTTAAAACATATCTTTCAAGATAAAGATGTTGATGCCGAATATCTTGATGAGGTGCAAGTACTACCTCAAATCGACTCGTTGGAAGAAGATGATGATGAAAATAAAGAAAACAATTTAGAGGAGGCCCATTTAGAGCATAAGGAGTATCAATCCGAAGAAGAAGATGAGTCACCTATTGATCATGACAATGCTTTATTGGATAATGGTAGTGATATTGATATGGAACTTCATCTTTTCATTGAGCTTCCATTAGATAAAGAGATTGATGAATCAACACAAATGGATATATTACAAGGTGTGATAGATTCATGATCTTGACATTGTTTATGTAATTATTTCCTTTAAAACTTTTTAAATATATTTATTTTATTTTTAAACATGGACTTAAGGGTTTTAATGGATATTTTTTTACAGCTATCATCATTTTCTGTATGTATCACATGTATAACCTGATTTCAATCTTGAAAAACTCTTTGTAATTTTAAATCACAGTATAGTAGTGAAATTTCACCGTTATGCTTACTGTTCAATCAGTAGCGAAATTACACTATAGCAGCAAAATTTTGCTACTATAGTCGCTGCTCATTAGTGAAATTTCACTGCTGGTGCTGAGAATGAAAATGGCATGGAAATTTCGTTACTATTGTCGCTAGTGGGAAGCAAATTATAGTATAACAACAAATTTTGCTGCTATAGTCCCTGCTTAGCATTGAAATTTCATTGCTATTGTTGCTGCTGGGCACAAATTTTCATTGGTGATGAGTAGTGCTATTTCACTATTGAGCAGCGAACAAAATGCCCCAACATCCTGAAGGCCTCAATGCTGCTATTATGCCCCATGACGTGTTGTAGTGGATGTTGAACATCAACAAGTTGAAGCTTCTATCTTGATTTATTGAAAAACTTCTTAATGGTTAAGTTATTATGTTAGCTTAAAGTTCATGTTGTAAACATTTATAATGTAATTAGAAGACCATCATAGATCACACACTTGGATTTTGGTTTAGAAGTTGGATTGAAATGATGACAGTGGGCTATTGAGATGAGCTTCAACAAAAAAGAGTGAAAGCACACGTAAATGAGAAAGGATTCTCAAACATGTTTGGTACAAGAAAGATAAGGCATGTGGATGGCTCTAAAACATTAGTTAATCCCTATCAAAATCCCCAATGTCTCATAAATTGTCTCATATATCTCTTCTCTATCGACGGGGATGATTACTAGATACTTGATCTATTTTCAAGAACATGTGTTGATTTATTTTGTTAGCTTTTATGGTTTTTTCTATAGTGATGTAACCTTAATTTACAATAATAATGATTTCACCTTCGTGTCATAGGTACGACAATAGCTTGTGGAGTGAAAACATGGGAGGAATTATGTAGTTATGGAGAAGGATCAGATTCAAGGTGCTTTTATAGAAATGCACATGAAAGGAGTAAATAAACTACGAGATGAAGATCATGAAGTTGGTGCCACAGTGATCCATGAGAGTGGGAAATTTTAACCTACATCCAAAGAGCCTCCACTTTAAGATGATCAACAAGATGATCAACCTGGAGAGCTTGCATATCTAACAAATATTTAATCTTCATTCCCTTCCTTGACAAATGCTACACATGTAGAAGAAGAAGACAATACGAATGTGAAAGAGAAAAAACCAGAGAATCTTGATTAGATTTTAGATGCTTAGTTTTGTGCTAGATATTAGATTTTAGATTATTACTTTTTAGCTAGATTTAGGCATAGTAATAGGTACTTTATTTTGGTAAACTTAAGTGAGAACTTCTGGTAATAGTTTCAGGCTTAAACCTTTACGTAAAGTACACGATTAGATTTATTTATATTTGTTGTGATCTAGAATTGAACCATTTTGTGATATGTGCTAGTTTCCATTTATCTTTCTATTAAGTTTGAAATATGTACTTGTCTTAAAAATCTACTTCATTATGTTTGCCTTAAACAAACTACAAATACTCTAATTTCATTGTATAATAATAATGTTATGGACTAAGTAGATCATTGATAATGAATAAATGTTTCAATGTAATATTTTAAATAAATGATTGATCATTCTGGTTTTGCTAAAGTACAGCTACCAAGTTTTAGATCATTTTGGTTTCTAAAGTAGGGTTGCCAAGTTTTGGATCAATGTAACTAAAGATTTATAGGATCTCATCTTTTCAATATTGCGTATTCTTTCCATTCTAATAGATGATCAATTATTGCATATTATTTCCATTCAAATAGATGATAATAGTAAATGTTCTTTTTCTATGACAATTATAGATGATAATAGTAAATAGATGATCAATTATTTTCCATGGTTATACTTGAATAATCAGCATTGTCTATGGATATGTTTGAATATTCAATTTGAATACATTGATTATATAAATCACCTTGTGTGAGTGGGTATATAGAAATAATTAATGTATAAAATTATAGGACCACTATGTGTCCATGGTTATGTGCTTATAGGGGTAAAAATATTGTAAGAAGAGATAACATGAAGTAGATATAAATCATTATTCAATGTATCTATTCAGCAATACCTTTTTGAGATTTTAAAAAATAGCAAGTTATAATAGTAGATTATAATAACTCATTCCCTTGACTAACAAATTCTATAAAGAATGTTTTATCATAATAAAAAATAAAATCAATGCAAAGTCATTTGTTACTAAATATATTTAAGTTAATACAAATACTAATGGGAGTATATGCAAAAGGTATAGAAAAGTGATTTAGTCCAATTCTATGCACTAGGAAGAATGGAAATATAATATTGAAATATAGATATGCTTATATACACCAATATGGAGAGGTATATATGTATAGTAATTTTTTTAAAATTATGACTAATTATATTTTACCCACATGCTAGTTAATAAACGCAAAAGAAACTTGTTTTCATATAGTTATCATCTTTGATCATTTTCAAAAATAGAATAGATAGGATTTTGAGGTGAATTTAAAAAATAAAAAATACACTTCTCTTTCTTAAAAAAGAAAACCAGGAAAACTAGTTTCTGAAAAATGTCAATTTTGATTTTTCTGTAATTTAAAAAAATTACATACTTTTTAGACTTTTTCAAGGGACATTTTTCATTACCTGAGAAATCCATAATATTTTTCACAAATATTGATGGCCTTCTATGATGAAAATATGATATTATAGCTTGCTCGATCATGGGGACACATGCATAATAAAACGCCAAGCACATCTCTTTGAGATGGACTTGATGACCTAATTTTAGTAAAAGGCTTGTATATGTCCATTCGTGAAACTTTTTTTGGGTGTTTTGGACTTATTTTTGGGTTTCATTGTTGGACTAAAACATTTTTCAAGTTAACTATTATGTATCTATGATCAAAGTTCAACTATCACATGTGTTATTTGTAAAAGTCCACATGTTACATGGAAGACAAACAAGAAACAATGATCAAACAAAAACTTTATATATCAAGAATCATTAAGGGCTTAGATAAATTATGATATCATCTACATGCTTAAGACATGGTTTCTTGATAAGTTTTTGTATCATTTACTTATTCTTACTACAAAGGGTTTACACTCATAAAAATATGCAAGTTAGACTCCAAAATTTACTAAATAATTGTACTTTATTTACATGTAGAGAATTAAAAAAATTATATTCCCAAGTTATTTACTGCATGCAAACCCTAGCATGATATTGTGTGGTCGAGGGATTGTTGAAAACACATTACATGTGAACTTCAATATTTAAATACACCTCTTCCATAAATTTGGTGGTAGTGGAAAGCCTTCTCTCTTGATGGGAGGGACCACTTTATAGAAACTCCATATAGTGTAAGTGTTCAAAAGAGGTACTAATAAAAAAACCACCTACCTACATATTTTTACACCCCTTCTAGGTACCCTTCTTTGCCAAGGGGAGCGACTATGTAGAAACTCCATATAGTGTGTGTGTTCAAGTGGTAATTAAACAAATTCACCTACCTACATATCTGCACACCCCTTCTACACATTTTGAGGTGAGAAAAGTTTCCCTTCTATATGAAATTTTAACTTTTGGAATAAAAAATGCCTTGCGTATATAATTTTGTGTAACGCCATATGAAAAATTTAAACATTTTGTTTAACTATAGGCTATCTTACATTTTTTAAAATAACCCCCAAATTCCACCCCACGAGTACAAAACAAATGCTTATTGGACCAAATTTACATTTTCAAATTGAAATTTTTCTTAAGTACCTTATTTTTTCATAACTCCATGAAAAGAGAAACCTCTTTTCTTCAAGGTTGTGTAATTATAATTTATTTTTTCTAATTAAGCTTTTATAGAGATCTTTTAAATGTGAGGCCTCAATGAAAGAGGCATCTCATGTTTTATTTCGTGGCATACTTTCTGTATGTGTATAAATTTTATTTAAATTATCTTGTAGATGCCTTTTTACAATATGACAAGAGTGTGAGAGCTTTTCTGAAGAGGCATTGAAGAGGTATGATACATTCGTTCTCCCCTCGTGCAATTATTATCCTAAGTGTTTTGATGGTGTTCCTTTATATACACTCAAGCCTCCTTATGAATAATTTAGTGTTTGTTGTGTTGAGAATTTGTAACAAAATCTCTTTTTCAATCTTCCAAACTCAACTTAGCAAGTGGTAGCATTTCAAACCTTCATAATTGCAATGTTTTATGTATAAATCATGATAAGGGCACTAAGATTAATATTATTTATCTTTTGATGGATTTAGTTGTGTAGAGTTTTCTTTTAAAACAAGCTAGCCTCTCTCTCTCTCTATATATATATATCTACACACACATGCATGCATGCATGCATGCATATGTATGTATATAGATACATTCATATATTTGCACACACATATACATATGTACATGCATGCATACTATATTTTCACACACACCAAAAAAACATGCAACTATGTATATGGATGTTATGCATACGTGCATGTATGTACATTCATCTTTTTGATATGTTGGTTGATTATTATAGTATGGAGAGTGCAAGGTTTTTAACCTTGCAAAAAGAGCATAATGTAAAAAGGATTGTTCACTCTCTCTCTCTCTCTCTCTCTCTCTCTCTCTCTCTCTCTCACACACACACACACACACACACACACATTGAATTTCTAAATACAATGTATTGGTAAATCTATGAGGTAATTTGTGTGGGAGGGCATGACGATGGCACTTGCATATGACATGTGTTGTCAAAGGACATAATGGTATCAAAATAGTTGTAAAGACTAGAAGATAATGTCATGACATGGATAGGATCACGATGTTCTTGTAACATTTGCAAAAGCTTTGGATGTGCTTCTCATTCTTTTCTTTACAAGCATTAGAGCATGGAGACAAGGTGCACATGAGGCACACCATTTTACAAATTGAAGGGTTGTCGTGAAAGCAATCTACGACGCAAACAATGAAAAACGCTTACAGGTGGCCGTTTGAATGGAGGCGTGATGTTGCACAAAGTACATATATAAAATGTTGAAAATGGCATTCACAGTTTGCGTGCCCTCCTTGTTGCAAGAATGAATTGTGAGTGGGGACAAAAAGAGAGTGACGCTATGGACGCATGCTCGAAGTCGGGACCATCATGTAAGGAAGGTGTGGAAAGGGCATGGGCAAGGCTAGAGAGCACAATGGGAAGATGTGGATAAAGTCGGAATGGGAGGAATCTTCCATATCTATGGGAAGGTAGAAAGGAATGCTTTTGTGAGCTGTGATGCTAGGCCCTGAAATGCACTTCTTTTATGTATATAGTTTGTACATTAGGGGGCCCTAGGGTTTGGAACTTTGGTGTACGCTTTAAAGCTTTAAAGAAGGGCCTTAGAAACTGATTGATGGAACACGGCCACGGCGCCGCGTGCGAGTAGTGGGATCCACTGGGTGGCGGAATGGGCCGTTGGATGGGAGACAGGTGGATGGTGGGATGAGATACGGAGGCTCTCCAGCATTGCGGGAGCAAATTGATTCAAATGACGCTAATGATGATTAAGGAGGGTTAAGTGGGCGGAGGGGTAAGAAGCCCTAATATTAGAGGTTGCGCTGCGCGCAGTCTACTCCTCTTCTCGTGCATGCATGGCAACGTACTTTGAATGGGATTAACGAGAGGTTTGATTTTCAGATAATCTACGTATGCGTTTTGGTTTTCTTTTTTTTTTGTCTGATTGCGCTGTCGTGATGTGCCCGTCGCCCACCACCTGAAGAGCCACTCCCCATCTACGTCCAACGACGTGACAGATTCGTCTGGCAAGGAGGGTGGCGCGCGCGCGTGAGAGAGAGAGACACACACACACACACACACGCACACCTCTTCGTCAAATATAAAAAAATTAAACCGCCTCAGATTCTAGCTGCAGCTGCCGTCAATCGGCATTCTCCATTGTACATATATTCACAAAATAATCATATCAATATATTGTAAATTGGGCTCACCCTTCTGTAAAGTTTCTCCGTAGCATATAGATGTTTTATTTTAATGTAGATTAAGAAGATACTTAGACATGGATATCACTACCTGATTGAGAACGCTAGGATAGAAAGTACCTCATTTACTTAAAATAAAATGAGCCACCTTATTGCCACTAATGTGGATAATTGAGCACGCAAATAATAACTGAAATCACCCCCTTTACCTAAAGACATACGTACAAATGACTGTTAAACTAATGAGTTATCCACCCTTTGATTAAGCGCAATAGATCACATAGAAATGGCATCATTTGATTCCTTTTTGGAGCAACCCATGGTACCAGAAACACATAAATCATCCGCTTGACTGCCTTGCCTTACTATACCTGTCAGCAAACTCTATGTCTTATCTCTTTGATTAAAATATAAGAGCATAATATAAAGAGCCCATTTAGTTAAGCTAAACTAAACTCTCCTTTTTTTTCCCTTTTTCTTCTTCTTTTTTTTTTGTGGCAAGCCATGGTAGAAACACATAAATGAAGACCTTGATTGCCTTGCCAGGCTTGCCTTGGTATTGTCAGCAATCTCCTTGCTCTTCATCTCTCTCTTCTTGTTTCCTAATCTGATTGCCTGCTGCCTACGAGACTTCTGTGTAATTCTCTCAACCCAGTGTAAGCTCGTATCAGAATATCCCTTTCCTCCA